>NW_024538100.1:0-13465 GCF_016628075.1 Suillus paluster
GATGAAGATAAGAGGAGGATGCATAGGCGCCAGAGTCACGGCAATCCCAAGGAACAGTCGATACTCCCAATTGCATCCGGTCCAGAATGCGGCAGTGACTTGGCCAACTTTCGTCAGTTTTGCTGATGAGTTGGCTTGAATTCATGGATGCAAAACAAACCAATGGCACAGAATCAATGCTGTACGTACCTATAACTACGCGGTCATGCATCTTGATGCGCACTAGTGTGCGCAGGGATCACTATCATGTTGTACATGTCTGATATATATACACAGTCTTCGAACGCATTGCAACTAGACAAGTTCATCGGGAAAATATAGTTCATAATATTGACAACCTTAGTATGACAAGGCATGAAGAACACAGGACGATATGACCTACAAGTACAACACTTGATGAAGTGACAGTATATGAAGTATGATATCTGTTGCGGCTTTATTGCGTACCACCTGTCCCCAGCTGTGTGTGACCTTTTTCAGCGGAAACCGTGACATGTGTGACCTGATATGTGTGACCTGATCCATGTTCCTCTTCTTAACCTCGTCCCGTGTTCATCCAGTGTCGAGACTAACAGAGAAGAGGCAGCACTCGTGTTGTATCATTATGGAGGATTGTTTTTGATCAGATTCGATCGGTAGTGACTTCCGTCACCCCTCTTCTCACCAGATCTTGAAGCTGCATAGATCTTTATGTCCCACCCATCTTTGCTGAGCGCCGTGCACGATGTGCTCATGCATTCCGCGTTACCTGTCCAAGTGACTGAGTCCGCTCGCCCTCTCAGCGCTGAATATACCACAGTAACTGCGCAACTCGATGCAGTCATCACTACAACTCACCACCTACATCGTGCACTGAACCAACTTCATGACCTTCCCCTTGGCGGAAATGCCACCAAGCTCGTGGCCCTCATGAAGGAGCATACCGCTTTGATATCTTCGATCAACCAGTCAGCTGCTGCCTTCGCCTCTCTCTCGTCTCTGCTGCGAGGAGACAACAGAACAATCTATCCAGACACAAGTCCTCCCCATCCTGCGAAGATCGTGGAATGGAGCCGCAATCTTGGCATAGAATTTTTCGTAGACGGGTCGACAACTGTCCTCGCAGGCAAAGTACTTATTATCGGCCTTTGCCCGACAATATGCTGACAGAGTACGCGTTACGACAAAACCACTCATACACGGAAGTACATACATCTACGATAGACTAAGCGGGAGTAAGCCCTCCGCGTGAGGGGCTATGTCCGACATAGGCTCTTCGACCTCAAAGGACAATAGATTTGTCCTTGATATCGATGCCAACGATCATGTCGCCGTCAAAACGTCCTTCGCCAATAATACAAATAGTACCGAGAACTCGTCAGCACCAGAGTCAGACGTCTTTCTCTCGCGCGGAAAGCGACACGCTGGATCAATGCAGCAAGACGCGCTGCTGGTATAGATATTGTTTTCGGACAGTTAAAAGAGGATTCTGCAGTTGAAGATAAAAGGAGGATGCGTAGGCGCAAGAGCATTGAGTGGTCTCGTATCTGGAAGGTCTTGAGTCAGATGCCAGAGCAACAATCACGGAATAAGTAGCAATTCGAAAGTCGTCAACGATAGTGATACATGGAAAATAGGTTGAACCCGAGCTCAACAACATGCGTAGTTCGTCAAATAAGCCATCAGTAGCAGTAAATGTTATAGTAGATTGGTAGTACGGGGATCTGTCGTTCGTGCCGCACGTCTGCGCATGGAATTACCGCGCGGTTCGGGTGACTTTCCGTTTGAGTGCGGGGGTTTTGGATTCGGGATTAGGTTTGTTGGATTCGGGATCAGGTCTGTTTGGTTATTGGATTCGGGATTAGGTTTGTTTTGGTTATTGGAGTTAGATATCTGGGTAATTTGCTGGCAGTACGTAGTGAAAACCGGCGCAGCGTGGGGCGTATTGCCCATGGCCATGGCCATTATTTTAGTTGGGAGACTCTGCAGGACCTCTGACGCATTCCTGTGTTTTACCAGTTGAGCAATTTCCATTTCTCTGATGGCATCATGCCTTTGGGTGGGAGTAAGTGACAACGAGAAGTGTGACAAGATCATCAATACCTGGAGGTGAATTTGGAGAATGCCTCATCTAGTATGTTGGCCGCAGACAACCTAGTTTCAATGGCCGTTAACGAAAGTTGAGATAACGGTTCATTGCGAAGCTGTAATTCGAGTTAATATTAATGCATCAACGTAAGTTTTATGAAGTTACCTTCGTGGCCAGTTGGTACATCGACTTCGGGGAGCAATGTGGTGGACCATGTGTTAACCGACTCTGCTGGAGTGCCACATCAACACCTTGAGACCGTAAGTTTGCAAAGTTGACGATGCCGGTGTAACAGTAATAAATAAAGGTGTGCCACCTGCACCTCGATTCAGTGATGCTTCTGTGACACATAACATCCCACTTACGTCCTCCAGGCGACACCTTTTATGAGGACAACTCGAGACCCACGTTTCACGTTCTCGTTGGTCGCCGCCGGTACCGTCTCAATATCCTCCGAAAGCAATGTCCTATTGTCTGGCTCCTCTTGGAGTCCAGCTGTAAGGTTGACAACGTCAATCTAACGTGCACATGAATTTTCAAGCTTCAGTACCTTCAATGCTGGAGAAAGACGAGATCGAGCCACTATCAGTCGCGCCTGTGGGATGATGATCATGAGGATGAAAGTTTTGTCACTGAAAATAAACCAACAAACCTTCGTATGATGGATCATTTTTATTTGGAGTGTGAGATCGCTGACCATGACGTCCAGGGGCTTCGTCACTAGGGGCCGAATCCACTATAGGTTGCACCACAGTCAAATCATTGCCCTCGTCGTCGTCCAGATCACTATCAGATTCGTATTCGTAACTCTCCGGTGAAGTGAATGGGAATGTGTCGCCGTCAGACAGTTCAAAGAGAGACGAAAAATCTTGGCCTTCCTCGGCTGCCAACGGAGCTCAGCCGTCATGAAGAAGAAATAAGAATGGAACGTACAAAAGTCTGGTAAAAGTGTTGTCGTTTGTAGCACAGCGATGCTTGCATAAATCGGAATCGGTCTGGTGACCTTTCCGGGGGAAAAGCGACGAGTGTATGCTTGGAATATAATGTCAAATGACGTCCCTGTCTTGAAAGATTGGTCGAGGGCACGAAGGGCAGAGCAGGCCTGAGGGACTCTGGGTTCTTCAGCGCTGGTGGGTACATCTGGTATTGGGCCGACGTGGGCAAGCACATCGAATAAATTGCGTGTCAGTGGATTGGTGAAGGTGACCTTTAGTGAGACGAGAGCGTCTCCAAGCTTGTCAACGGGACAAGTGATCAGCAGAAGAGAACCTTCCGTATGGATATTGCCACCTCCCAGGATCGCTGAGATAGATGTGGTGCAGAGGGATGTATCACCAGGATGCGATGGAAAAGAGACCGTGACGTTGACCGGTGTACCACGCCATGCACCGGGACAATTATGGGAGTCGAACAATAGCTGGCACCCCGCTGATGCCTGGTTCCCAGATGGTTGGTTCCCAAATGGGTTTTGTGCCCCATACACCGGTGACTGCAACACCGGTGGTATCTGGGACCTCTTGACAATCAGGCGCCAGCTAAAACCAGCAACGGGAGATTGAAGTGGAAGGGACGTGGAAATAGCGGTCACGGAACCTAGTAAACGAAACAACGTCGTGATGGAACCTGAAGTCCAAGTTTCTTCCAGCTTTTCGATGATGGACATTGGATAGAGCACTCTACTAGGAGCTGGGACCACTCATACACGAGGTTATAAGTACTGCACGCATCAGAAGACCCCAATAGCTGCATCGTGGCCTCGGCCTGTAGTCATCACCTAACTAGGTATTCAAAGGGATCTATGGTCCATTATGATCGTGGGTCAAGGAAACGCTATAGATCAAATGCTTCCTATTCCGCAGGTAGACTGGCCCCCACAAAGGAAGGTTTGAGGAAGGCGTCACTGACAGGAATAAAGGTGAAACCAACTTGATTCAGTCTCCTCTAGGCAGACTAATACTAGACGAAGGAAGAGAGTCATGAAGCTTGAAGCTTCCTTCTGACTAGTAGTAACACTGTACTACGTAGAGTCTCGAGACCAATATTGTGCGAACTCGGCAACTTTCGTTATCCCTCTTCTGATCAGATGAAGTTGAAGAAGCCAGTGCATGTCCCATCCATCTTTACTGAGCGCCGTGCACGATGTGCTCGTGCAGTCCGGACTTTGCGTTGCCTGTCCAAGTGACTGACTCGTTCGCTCACCCTCTCAGCACTGAATATACCACAGTAACTGCGCGACTCGACCATGCAGTCATCAATACAACTCACCACCTAAATCATGCGCTGAACCAGCTTAATGACCTGCCCCTTTGCGAAAATGCCACCAAGCTCGTGGCCCTCATGAAGGAGCATACTTGAGCATACTGCTTTGACATCTTCAATCAACCAGCAGCTGCTGCTTTTACTTCCCTCTTGTCTCTGCTGCGAGGAGACAGCAGAGCAATCTATCCAGACACGAATCCTCCCCATCCTGCGCAGATCGCGGAATTGGGCCGCAATCTTGGCATGGAGGTTTTCGTAGACGGGTCGACAACTGTCCTTGCGGGCAAAGTGCTTCTGCTTGATATTGATGTCAACGATCATGTCGCTGTCAAGACGTCCTTCACCAATAATGCAAATAGTACCGGGAACTCATCAGCACCAGAGCTAGATGTCTTTCTCTCGCACGGAAAGTGACGCGCTGGATCGATGCAACAAGACGCGCTACTAGTATAGATATGACTTTCTGACAGTCAAAAGAGGATCCTGCAATACAAAAGCACTTGCGATATCTCATTGAACCTTCGCTTTAGCAATAGCCCAGCTGTCTTTTGCGTACTGCAGCCCAAAACGTTCCAGTCCAAACTTCTCACTGTAGACTATGGTTGAACCCCTTGCAGGCAGGCGGCAAGGTGTTCCTCCTTGGTCTCCAACTGAAAGATCGATGTAATTGAATCGGATACCCTCTGCATGGTTCAAGATAAAAGGAGGATGCGTAGGCACCAGAGTATTCTGAGTGATCTCGTATATGGAAGGTCCTGAGAGTTGTCAGACGCCGGAGGAACAATCACGGAACAAGTAGCAATTCGAAAACCGTCACAAATAGTAATACACGGCGAATAGGTTGAACCCGCATGTGTAATTCAAGTCAAGTAAGCCGTCAGTAGTAGTAGACGTCATAGTAGGTTGGTAGTGCGGGGGTCCGCCGTTCGTGCCGCACGTCTGCGCATGGAATTATAACAGACTTGGGCGATGATCGACTTTGGATTTGGGTATGGGGGGGTTTGGATTCGGGTTTAGGTCCGTTTTGGTGACTAGAGTTAAATATCTGGGCAATTTGCTGGCAGTACGTAGTGAGAACCGGTACAGCGTGGGGCGCATTGCCCATGCCCATGGCTTCGATTTTAGTTGGGAGACCCTGCAGAACCTCTGACGCATTTCTGTGTTTCACCAGCAGGGCAACTTGCATTTCTCTGACAGCATCATGTCTTTGGGTGGGCGTCAGCAGTAGTCATGGGTATGGCAAAATCATCAATACCTGGAAGTGAATTTGGAGAATGCCTCATCCAGTATATTGGCCGTGGACAACCTAATTTCGATGGCCTTTAAAGCAAGTTGAGACAATGGTTCATTGTGAAGCTGTAATTTTGAATTTCATACACATACATCAGGAAAGCTTCATGAAGTTACCTTCCGAGCCAGTCAATAAATCGATTTCGGGGAGCAATGTGGCGGTCCATCTTTTAAGCGACTCTGCTGATGCGCCGCCTCCAGTGTACCTTGAGATCGCAAGTTTGCAAAGTTGACAATGCCAGTGTAACAATAATAAATGAAGGCGTGCCACCTGCACCTCGATTCAGTGATGCTTCTGTGACACAAAACATCACACCTACGTCCTCCAGGCGACGCCTTTTACGAGGACGACTCGAGATCCACGTTTCAGGTTCTCGTCAGTCACTGCCGGTACTATCTCAACACCTTCCACAAGCAGTGTTCGATTTCCCGGCTGCTCTTGAAGTCCGGGTGTAGGGTTCACAATGTCAATCCGACATACGAATTAAGTTTTAAGTTTCCGTACCGTCAATGCTGGAACCAGTATCATTCACTTCTGTGTGATGATGATCAATGGAGCAAAAAGATCTTCGATACTGGAAATAAAAAGACAAACCTTCGTGTGATTCAGCATTGTCTACTGGGGTGTGAGATCGCTCGTCATGACATGCTGAAGCTTCATCACCAGTGGCCAAATTGTCGTCGTCGTCCAGATCACTATCAGATTCGTACTCGTAACTCTCCGTGGAGGTGAAAGGGAGAGTGTCGCCTTCAGACATTTCAAAGAGGTCCGAAAAATCAAGATCTTCTTCGGCTGCCAACGGAGCTCAGCAGCCACGAGGAAGAAATACGGTAAAACGTACAAAAGTCTGGTAAAAGTGTTGCGGTTTGCAGCACAGCGGTGCTTGCATAAATCGGAATCGGCCTTGTGACCTTTCCGGGAGACAAGCGACGAGTGTAAACTTGGAATATGATGTCAAACGATGTCCCTGTCTTGAGTGATTGTTCGAGCGCACGAAGGGCAGAGCAGGCATGGGGCACTCTGGTCTCTGCAGCACCCGCAGTGGCAGATGCGTCTGGTACGCGCCCCACGCGCCGAAGCACATCGAATATATCGTACGTCAGTGGATTGGTAAATGTGACCTCCAGCGATACGAGAACGTGTCCAAGGTCGTCAGCGAGACAACTGATAAGCGGGAATTCCCTAAAACCATTCCCATCTAGGACCACGGCGATAGATGTGGTGCAGAGGGATGGATTCTTAGGATGTGACGGAAAAGAGATCGTGACGTTGACCGGTGTACCGCACCATGCACCGGGACAATTAAGGTGAATGAAGGATAGATGGGTATCATTCTTAGTATGCTTCTTCTTCAAGTTCTTGGGCGGTCGTTTGCGAATAACCAGACACCAGCTAGAACCCGCAATCGGAGATTCGCATTCAAGAGAAGACATGAGAGTAGCGGCTATGGAGCCTACACGAAATAATGTCGTGATGGAACATGAAGTCCAAGTTTCTTGTATCGTTTCGATGATGGACATTGGTTAGAGCGATAGCATCAAGAACCACTCGTACAACGAGTTTTTTTTACAAGTATGGGCCTCCAGAGACCCCTGGAGCTGCATCGTGGCCTCGGCATGTACTAGTCACCACCTTACTAGGCATTCAAAGGGATCTACGGTCTATTATGATCGTGGGTCAAGGAAACTCTATAGAGATGCCTTCCTGTTCCGCAGACAGCCTGGCACCCACAAAGTAAGGTTTGAGGAAGGCGTCACTGACAGGAATGAATGTGAAACCAACCTGATTTAGTCTCCCCTAGCCAGACAGATAGACTGATAGAAGACATTCATTCCTTCTGACTACGTGCGTCGTTGAGAGAGAACTTGGAACTTCAGAGGCCGTCACTCAAACTCGTGTTGTCGGTAACTTCCGTTATCCCTCTTCTGACCAGATGAAGTTGGACTTGAAGAAGCTTGCATGTCCCATCCATCTTTACTGAGCGCCGTACACGATGTGCTTGTGCAGTCCTCGTTGCCTGTCCAAGTGACTGAGTCCGCTCACCCCCTCAGCACTGAATATACCACAGTAACTGCGCAACTTGGTGCAGTCATCAATACAACTCACCACCTAAATCATGCACTGAACCAACTTAATGACCTGCCACTTGGCGAAAATGCCACCAAGCTCGTGGCCCTCATGAAGGAGCATACCGCTTTGACATCTTCGATCAACCAGTCAGCTGCTGCCTTTACTTCCCTCTCGTCTCTGCTGCGAGGAGACAGCAGAGCAATCTATCCAGACACAAGTCCTCCCCATCCTGCGAAGATCGCGGAATGGGGCCGCAATCTTGGCATGGAAGTTTTCGTAGACGGGTCAACAACTGTCCTCGCAGGCAAAGTACTTGTGCTTGATATTGATGTTAATGATCATGTCGCTGTCAAGACGTCCTTCGCCAATAATACAAATAGTACCGGGAACTCGTCAGCAGCACCAGAACTAGATGCCTTTCTCGCGCGGGAAGTGACACGCTGGATCAATGCAGCAAGACGCGCTGCTGGTATAGATATGGCGTTCAGACACTCAAAAGAGGATCCCGCAATTGAAGCTGGACGCCGTAGTCGTGCAATACAAGAGCACTTGCGGTATCTCATGATGCTCGATGGGCTTGCGGCCACTGAAAATGAGAAAGGACTTCATTGGTTCATGGAACCAACTGCAATCTCAGATCACATTAGAAAGCAGGTCGCGTACGTTTATTCCTTTGCCCCGCTTGCTTGCCCCTGACGCACGATATACACAGTTCACCACAGACTCAAACTCTCGACAAACTCCTCACACAACACGCACTTCCCCTACCCTTCCTCGTTACTCCTTCACTGTCATTCCTAGTCTGGCTTTCACCCCGTGCATATCTTCAGCTCCTTCGCAGCTCTCCGTCATCCAAACAATCGTTCATGTGGAACGTTGACATTCCTATAACCCATCTCAAGACAGCGCTACTTGATACTCTAGAAGATGTCACCATCGCTACACTGAGGTTGGTCCCTTGCGCTGAAGTAGCAACGTCCAACATCAACTCAAGTGATGTCCCCGGCGACCATACGCTCCTGAGTTCCCCCTCGCACATGTGGGTACTCGACTTCACCGCTAAGCCACCCCAGAATGGCGTGGTAATGTCCCAGAACCGTATGCGTGTCGTTCAAGGGATCGTCGAGTCTCGTGCTGTCGACCTGAATTCAATGGGGAGCATGTCCAGCATCGGGTCAATGTCGAGTCTGGGTAACATGAGCAATATGAATTTTGGAGATTTTGGTGTGGCGCCTTCACAGGCGGGCTCAGGAGCTGGGACAAGTTGGCTCGACTTACTGGTAAGTCATTTTTCTCTACAGTTATAGGCATGCGTGTGCCGGTACTTACACCTGATATAGGTCAATAAAAATTCATCGGCGGAATACTATACTTCAACTTATGTGTGTGGAACAAATGGGGGCACAAGCACACGCTGACCGTTGATCTAGAAATCACCGAGCGGCATCCACCCACCGTTACATCTTCGCCTTCTAGCACCTCTAGAACCAGGTTTTCTCCTCCAGAGAGTTCCGGTGAGGAGCGTAAAACAAATCTCGCGAGTGTTGGAGGCAAGTTCCATTTCGACCAAACTGTCAAGCTATCCTTAGATCACATTATTCCAGGTTGTCAGAGAACAATGCTGGCTTAACGAATCACTGAGCATACTTCAGTGGTCGCCTGAAAATCCCCAAGTGCTGCAACCACCCCAACAGCCATCGAATGTGGCATCAAGTGCTCTGCTCGCCTCGGTCCTCGCAGGAACAGTCACGCCGCAGTCTATCCCAGTGAATGTTTATCTCCCGTCCAGTTCTCTATCGGCATTGTCCCAACAGACCGATCCATTTACGTCCCAGCACAGCGGGCTTGGCATGGGACCTCCCGCAAGCGCAGGCTCCAGCAGTGGAGCAAGCTTGTTTGGTGCGGGCGACTTGGAGATGGACATGGACATTCCTGGGCTGAGCATGAGCATGGGTGGAACCGTGGACATGGATCTCGGCATGGATCTTTCGGCCCCACCTGATCCCATGCAGCAGCCGCATATTCCAGACCCGTGCCCTCCCCCGATGATCGTGTTGTCCTCTCCGAGGCCCGTGCCTAGGAACGGGCTGGTTGAAATCAGGGTTACGTCGAGCGCAGGACATGGGAGTGTAGTTGGGGAAAATGGCATTCTTGTTGAAGCCTCTCCAGGTGTTGAGACAGGATATATGCCAGATGTCGTGAGGCGGGGTGGGGTGTGGAGTCTTCCTGGACGAGTGTGGAACAAATGGTCATGAGCTGTGGGCTACGATACAAATTTCAGGAAGAAGTATGTGGATATTAATTGGTGTACCAACGTCTAGGATTGCAAACCCCCTCAAGGCGCACTAGACATTACGGCCGTACAGCGTAATTACTTACAGCATTTCAGGAATCAAGAACGATAATTCTCACTGTCCAAGCGGCATATACATAGGGGTTATAATTGTCCTAATAAGTCACGTGCTAATTTATTTGATCATTTCCATTGCACGAACTGCTCCTACCTGATTCCAGCCTTACCACCTGAACTTGCACTGATAATATCTTCGAGAGACCACCATCCACACACCAAGGATGGAGAGGGTACAGTTTCAACAAGAGCAGGTACGCTACCCCTTCAAAAGGATCAGCTTTGGCTAAAGGAACCCAGATGCTCGCAGAGCTCAAGGACCTTGTCCAAAAAAGTTTGTTCACCCAAGTGCGTGGGTCCGACTCATACCGCATTACCCTCCAGTCTCATCCAACTTTGCTCTCAGTCTGAGGTCAAGCAGATCGTGAAAAAACGTACACAATTTGAAACCGCACTTGTCCGTCGCATCCCAAAAAAGAGCGACTTCCTGCGATACGCGGCATATGAGATGAATCTAGAGCAGCTGAGGCGAAAACGTGTGGACAGACTGAGTATGCGCCTCGGAAGTGTATTTTCCAGGGATTGCGACTGACCGTTCTATCGTTTACTCTCAGAACTGGAGAAGACCGCGCCGTCAATATCAGATTACGCTCTTGTTCGCAGACAATTTCAGATATTCGAACGTGCGCTCAAGAAATTCAAGTCGGACGTGGGATTGTGGATACAATATATCCAAGTTGCAAAGCGTGAGAGGGCCCGTTCACTAGTGGGACGTATAACAGCCAGGTGCATCCAGTCCGGCATTGGTTAGTCCATTTTTAACCGTGCATATAGGGCCCTCCAGCTTCATCCAAGAACCCCTGCATTGTATATCATTGCGCCTCTCATGAACTTGGCCACATGTCCCCTTCCGCGGCACGCGCCCTCCTTCAGCGTGGTCTTCGACTCAATGCCGACAGTGTCGATATGTGGAGAGAGTACGTGCGAATGGAAATGGGTTTCGTGGAAGGGATGAAACGAAGGTGGACCGTGCTGGGAATTCATGAGGAGGATCAACCTGCTGCTGAGACGGAGAAAACTGCTGAGGAAGATATGGCGTCACTCACCCCAGAAGAGATAGCAGCAGAGAAGGGAGGTGACGAAGGTGAGAAAGCACGACAGGCCATTATGGATGGTGCTATCGTCAAGTCTGTGATTTCGAGCGCTTGCGAAAGGTCTGTTTCATCATTCCTCTCCAAGGACTCAAATTGAGTTGGACTCCACAGCTCTGCCTAGTATAAGTTTATTTTCAGCTCTTGAGGATCTAATCCGTTCGTATCCCAGTCAAGAGCGCCTTCGCACAGCCCTTCTTGATCATCTTTATAGTGTTCTCAAAGACACACTACCGGATGACCCTCACGCCGTGAAGACCCCTGGCGACAAGAAAACTTCGAGAACTTGCATCCCAGGAGAATAGTGATGATTTTGTCTTGGCCGAAGGCGAAGAATTCGTTGATGCCGCTTCAATCTGCAAACGAGACACTCTCCGCGGCTGTTGGCGCCGGGAGCACGAACGCCTCTGGCATGATTAAGTCTATGTTGAATTTATAGAGGAGTGGTGCAAAATGTCCACGCTGGATCCGAATTTAGTGAGTTGAATACCATTCATCTCTCGTGTATTTCAGCTTAGCCTGCAAAATTAGCATGCATATCTTTTAGCTTCCCTCCGAAAAATTGCTCGACAGCCGAACGCATCACCTTTACTGCGAGCTGCGCACATCCGGCTGGTATTGTCTTCCGAAAAGGTTCTTTGATTTGTGCGTAGCTAGTTGACGCCGTGCAACCTGCGTCATCATGGGCAGGTGGCTGATGGAGAAGAGTCAAGGGGATTACGAACTCGCTCGCTCAGTTGCATGGCGAACAGCAAGTGGAGCTGGCCGCACTTTGGAAGGATTCGCTGTATTCACGAGAAAGTGACAATAGTGTTCAAGACGAGGACAGCGAAATGATGATGCAAGCGACCGCCAGAGCTTTCCTGCGACTGGTAATCTTTGGATACATGTCCTGTATTGCAGCATTATGCCACCAGCACAAGACTGATTTCCTTGTCGAGACCCTCGACCCCTTCCATACGTGTCCGAGGTTTGTGCCTAGGCCTGTAATATTGAGACCAAGCAACTGGCACAGGAAAAGCGATCGCCGAAGGTATTTGCTTTCCAACTTGATGCAGCCCCACTCAGTTCCACTCCGATGAAATCGTATGTCAGATACCGCGGACATATATCAAGTGCGCCATAGGTGTTGTCAGACTTCTGTGGAAATAGCTTTTCTTCTTCTCAGTAATGCCAGGCTTCAGTAGGACTCTTGTCGCCCTAGCATTTCTAGTTGCCATCCCTCTGACTCTGGCTATGGTCAAAGGCCCTGTCATTTCTGCAAACTTCCATGATACTGCTATTGTGACCAGTGTGGGTACTTATGCATTTGCCACTCACACCGGCAATATCAACATTCAAATCACTATGTCACCTGATGATGGTGTGTCACTTGGGAATTGCAATCGGGTGTTGATGCACTCCCGAATGTAGGGTCTTGGGCAACCACGAACAGTACTCAGGTACCTGGTGTTATTGGCAGAAGGGACGGAACTTTTGTAATGTGCAGGTCGATTCCATATCCCTCAGGTACTATTGAACTCTGGTTGGGTCTGCAGACTATTCCGCATGATAAAATACTCACCGCGTAGCAGCTACTACTTTCATCTCCCCTGTCGGACCGTACACTCCCAAGTCCCAGCCCATTGGCTGTCAAACTACAGGCGGAGGTGCAATTGACCCCGCAGGATACCAGGATACCAGTGGCACGCGCTATATCGTGGACAAGGTGGACGGGAAGGAGGCGGACCTTGCGGGAATGCCAACGAAGAATATCCTACTCCCATCATGCTCCAGGAGATGGAGGCTGATGGTGTCACGCCTACTGCTGGGGATCCTGTCCAAATTTAGATAGAGGGCAATCCGATGAGCCCCTGATCGAAGCTCCAGCACTTATCTTGCATGACGGAACGTAAGTTCAGCAATGCAATATAACTTGAATGTGTACTTAAATCCGAGACTGACAAAAACATTGCAGCTACGTGCTTTTCTTCTCCTCAAATTACTACAATACCGATCCCTACGACATTTCATACGCAACTGCGTCATTCATCTCGGGATACGCCAAGGCTTCTCCGCCTCACGGCGCCTGGAGGGGCGACACCACGTCCGGATGGTGGGTTTATGGCTTTCCATGCAACCGTGAATTCGAATCCGTTGACTCGTTAGTTAGAGCAACGGCGAGTGGGATGGACTGTAGTGAGCGTTTGAACCACGTCGTATTGCAAACGAAATGTACATGCATGACCCTTTACCACCATATCTAAGCACTCGAAGCTGGTCATTAGATGATCGAC
>NW_024538101.1:0-13425 GCF_016628075.1 Suillus paluster
ACCTCTTCTCGCATGGTTGACAAGCAAACCGAAATCCTCAGAGGAATGGAAATCAAGTATGGAGTTTCAGAGGCAGCATCCAAGAAGATTGCCACTGACTCTGACTGGTATGCAGCGTGGAAAAAAGCAGCTGATGCCATCAAGTTGCCTTCCCTCACTGAGAGGCTGAGCTCAATGGATACTTTGCCTTTATCTCCAAGTTACTTCTCACAAGCTAATGCATCAGCCCATGGAAGAATTATTTGCTTCAATAAAGCCATTAGAAACAGAGTCGGATCTTCATGCAGACTTGAGCTCACCAACTTCTGCAAGTTTGAAGACCTTATTTTCTTGCATTTCAATACAGATGGCAGACAGCAAAATGATCCCACAGATCCAAAGTCCATGTCTGGAAGCTTGTCCAATGGCAATGCTTCTAACAAATGTGACCCATGTTGCAAGTGGAACTCTGGTGAGTGTACCTGCAGTGCAGCCTCCTGCTGATATGCACATATTTGCTCATTCGAGCATGACAGTCATGTCTGTGGATGCCACCACATTAAAATGAAGCATCTTGAGGACTCAAAGTCCAAATAAACTGGAGGGACCTTTGAAGCATCCTCGACATCGCTGCGGTCTGATTTGGTCACCATTGGATGCTAGCTTCAGTCCTACTGCTTGCTCCTGGGAATATTCAGATCCCATCCCTGATGTGCCAGAAGCTTTCATGGACAGTGATGCTGCTCATACCATCACCAGCAGACCAGACTTATTCAAAATCATTTGCCCTATCAATGTTGACTGTTTCCAAGCATTGCTGGCTGAGCATCCCAATCAGCCATTCATTATCTCAGTGTGTTAGGCTTTATGTGACAGGTGAGTGGTCCATGTGGTCTGCCATCAATTGAAGTTCATGAATGATGGCATTATTAACATGAAGTCACGCAAGCGATTGTGTCTTCCTGTGGATTTTCTCATATACTGCCGACAGCCCAGGCTTGAGCAAGGGGAACACATTAAAACTCCACTCACACCAGCCAGCAAGCTGCTGGAATTCACGGAGGGACCATTGATAGCCCTTCCCAGTAAAATTCTGTAAATGTGTCACAAGTTCCTTCCTTTTGTGGTCAGGGAGGGTTGCTGACATAGTGTTAGGGTCAACATGAAAACCTATGATGGTGAGTGGTGAGCCAAACAGCTGCTTCAGTCGCTCGTGTGGCAAACCAATTTCATCCCACAATTGAAGCAAACAAATTTGCTTCAAAGGGAAGGAGCATTCATATGGTGGGTAGTAGAGCTGCTGCAAAGCAAGCTCAAAATGAATCGTCCATGTATGTCTTTAGTGCCTCAATAAGGATCCGATGTATTGCAATCCAGGCCACCAGTGACATAAATGAGATCCAGACCTTTGAAGAACTGTGCCCCCCAAAATTATTATTACAATCAATGTGTTGCTGCCTATTGACAGTCAAAACTTGCTTAGCCTGCCAGAGAGGGTGCATTTCGCCCAGCGCTCTGCCTTCATCTCTGTACTCACCCCTATCTCCTTTTAGAATAGTTATTGCTCCAGCTACTGGTTATGTCCTTTCTGCTATGCTTACTAATCCATCTGTTCTTACTTCATTTCCAACCTCACTGCTTTGATCCGTTATGCACTTACTAATAGACTTTCCACATGCTTCGTACATAGCCCTTACTTTGCTGACTGATTTACTTACATGATACCTACAGTATATAAACTCCTGTAATACTCCAGAACTCCTCAGTTTGAATATCATCTTAGTTCTGCTCATTCCTGCTTCTCTGGACTTGAGTCTCATCTCTTGTCCACCTCCGAGTCTTAGGGGTAAACCTTAGGACTAAATCTCCAGCTCTACCTTAGGGTAGTCTAATTCTGTTTTGCTTCTACTCCAGACTTGTCCACAGTAGCCTTACTCTGTTCATTCCTAGCCTTCCGGAGTTCTGCCGAACTCCCCCCTACGTCTGACCTGCGGACTTCCTGGACTTCTATCGGACTTCCCTTCTGCCACTTGGAAATTAAGGGCACATACTCAGGTAAGGGGCGCAGTGCACGAGCTGAAGCTGAAGCCCTTTGAGTTACCTCCCCCTTGAGCATGACCTTAACAGCAACTGGAAAAGACTGCAACCAGTCCTGCTTAAGACCGGTTGTGGTCCGGTCCAGTTGCCAGTCTTTTTGCAGTCCTGCAACTGGACTTTAAAACACTAATCATGTAAGGACTGGCCTGCTCCCATATATTCTTGAGGGCCCAGATCTGCTGCCAGATACAACTGATTCAACATCTCTTGTGCAGTGCCACCAGATGCCAATTGGGAGAGAGTTGCTGGATATGTTACAGGGAAGGATGAAGAATCTTAGAAGCTCAAGTGATAGGTTGGCCGGATTGGTTGGGCCGATTGATGAAATCACAAGGGCTGTTGCATCCTCACAGGCACTCATTGACTGGTTGAACACAGATGTCAGTGCATAGTGCATCCTGGGTGCAGTCAAGGACAACCTGACATTTGCCAGCATCCGGTCAATATGTTATACTGTCATATGTTACTGTCAGATCCACTGCAATGTAAATGAGAAGCACCAGTTTTTGTCTTTGCAATCAGGCCGTGTGAATGTGAAGCTATTTTCTCTAACTGCTATCTCTCTGGGTATCATTCAACAGTGGTGTTTTGCTATCACTCATTTGTTTTTCCAGACATGGTTGCAATCCCACTAGACTGGGCTTTGTATCAGACCTACCTTTCCAGTAAATTGGTTCACGAGATTTTCATGTCCACAATTCATCAATGACCAGTAAAAAACATGAACCTTGGACTCTTGGATATCGACACTTGCATTGCATTAGAGCATCTCGCCAATGTGATGGCCACTGCATACTCCAATGCCAGTAGGTATACTGGTCCATCGCCCAATTCTGGTCAACTAACCACCATACAGTTCATCTCAAAATAGACATGGTTAGATACAATGATGCCCTGGACAAAGATGAATCTGGTCGAAGTGCAAAACAAGAGCAGACCCTCTTCGACAGATTCCCCCTGAAGAGGAGCATTTCTTGACAACACCAGCCATCATCATCGATTCTGAAGGTAGAATGATTGTCTGGTATTTGCCTGGAGCAATGACTGCTATGATGATGGTCGGTCTTCCTTTGATCTTCATTTCTCATTTTAGCTCAGCCAGACATACATAACAGCAAGATATGCATGGTGCAATGCATTCCATGAGTGATTTATTAAAGCACAGCATAACAACTGGTAGGACTGTTGAATGAAGGACCCATCAGTCCAACTTTCATCCAAGTCTGGATGGGAAGATTACACCTGGTTGCATCAATATATCCCCTGCATGGTTTCAGCAAGAAAGAGAGGTATGTCCAGTCCATATGCATCAAAGTTGCCAGTTTGAAGTATTCTAGAAACATGGTTTCCCAAATCTTGACCCAGAATATGGGTTTTTGCCTGAGGTATCCACTGCACTGAAAGGTGATGTCAGTCGGAACATTATAACCTCCCTTCAAAGGTCTGGTACACTAGTTTCGGCTGCACTTTGTCATATCCCATACCTCCGGATCCGGAATCCCGGATCCCCCCCACTAAAGCCTGGTTCTCCGTCCTGTTATCCACTCGGCACTCCGCCTTCATCTCCGTACTCGCAACTATCTCCTTTTAGAATAACTGTTCTCCAGCTACTGGTTATGTTCTTTCCGCTATGCTTACTGATCCATCTGTTTGTACTTCATCTCCGACTTCACTGCTTTGATCTGTTATACACTTACTAATAGACTTTCCACATGCTTCGTACATAGCCCTTACTTTGCTGACTGATTTACTTACATGATACCTACAGTATATAAACTCCTGTAATACTCCAGAACTCCTCAGTTTGAATATCATCTTAGTTCTGCTCATTCCTGCTTCTCTGGACTTGAGTCTCATCTCTTGTCCAACTCTGAGTCTTAGGGGTAAACCTTAGGACTAAATCTCCAGCTCTACCTTAGGGTAGTCTAACTCTGTTTTGCTTCTACTCCAGACTTGTCCACAGTAGCCTTACTCTGTTCATTCCTAGCCTTCCGGAGTTCTGCCGAACTCCCCCCTACGTCTGACCTGTGGACTTCCTGGACTTCTGTCGGACTTCCCCTCTGCCTTTCGGAAATTAAAGGGCATGTACTTGGGTAAGGGGCACAGCACACAAGCTGAAGCCAAAGCCCTTTAAGTAATCTTTCCCTTGAGCACAGCCTTAACACACTTCGAGTCATGCACCCTGATCTTTATTGGGCTGGAATAGAAACCCAAGTCAGGCTGGGTGAATGGGCGACCTGATATCATTTGCATGAGATGTATCATCATCTACAATGCTGGACATCCATATTCAATGTTGTGTCGGTCATATGCAATCGCTGGACACCGCCTCATAGAGACCCAAAGTGCCAACTGGCGGCATTTGATATCATGACGACCAGCGGTGTTTATCAGCTGGTGATCATGGATTTTATGAACCTTGGAATCAAGTTTCTATACAACTCTGGCTCAATGTTGGCTTCATCATGTCACCTGGTGAGACATTACATGAATGTCAAAGAAGGCAACCAGATTGTCCCTGCATGGTACATGCGAGACAACATTCATAACTTTGTTGGGACTCCGAGTACAGATTATGCAAAATATAGCAATGTGAAATTCAGCGACCCAGTTTGATATAGAATAGATTTGAGGACTCTGGGTCAACAGACTGTAGATATTTAGACAAGTGATGTCATTCAAAGATATATTTCCAGTAGATCTTGTTTTGCTATACAATGGATCCCCCGGTTGTTCTATCATGGATATGCCAGTTACTGTATGGATGCATCAAATATGTTTTTGCACACACACAACCGGTCTCCATTGCACCCAATAGTACCAGCCCACCCACCTCCATTGCACCTGGTTTACTGGCCCATTCGTCTCCATTGCACCCTATTCCCCAGCACCCTCATCTACATTGCATCTCATCTTCCAGCCCACTTGTCTCCATTGCACCCCATAACACCAGCCCCCCATCTGCATTGCACCCCATAGCCCCGGCCCCCTGTCTTGATTTCATGTGGTTTACTGGCCCACCCATCTCCACTGCACCCCATAACCCTGCCCACCCAGCTCAATTTCACCTTGTTTACCAGCCCACTCGTCTCCATTGCACCCCCAATGCCAGCCCACCCACTCAAATTTCATTTCATTACCAGCCCATACATCTCCATACGACCACCCACCCCATCCATTGCATTTACCACCCATACATCTCCATTGCACCCCATACCGCCAGCCCACTCATCTACATTGCATCTCATCTTCCAGCCCACCCATCTCAATTTCATTTCATTTACCAGCCCATACATCTCCATTGCACCCATACCGCCAGCCCACTCATCTCCATTGCATCTCATCTACCAGCCCACTCGTCTCCCATTGCACCTTATTTACCGGCCCACTCATCTCCATTGCACCTCATCTACCAGCCCACTTGTCTCCATTGCACCCTATTCCCCGGCCCCCTTGTCTCCATTGCACCTTATTTACCTGCCCACTCACTATCACACACTGGATTCACCACCATTCATAATCCTATATAGTACATTGCTATACTACTATGTATACTATATCCCCTGGCCCATCTGTTTGCCTTGGATACACCACACCCTCAGCCCACTTGTCTATCATGGTACAATTATTGCCCCTGGCCCACACCAGATGGTTTGTCTCTGTTGGTACATTGTCCACCTGGCTGCCCATCTGAGATGGGTGAATTCACTGAAGGGGCTCGTACACTCACCAAGTTCCCCACTTGCAACATGGGTCACATTTGTTAGAAGCATTGCCATTGGACAAGCTTCCAGACCTGGACTTTGGATCTGTGGGATCATTTTGCTGTCTGCCATCTGTATTGAAATGCAAGAAAATAAGGTCTTCAAACTTGCAGAAGTTGGTGAGCTCAAGTCTGCATGAAGATCCGACTCTGTTTCTAATGGCTTTATTGAAGCAAATAATTCTTCCATGGGCTGATGCATTAGCTTGTGAGAAGTACTTGGAGATAAAGGCAAAGTATCCATTGAGCTCAGCCTCTCAGTGAGGGAAGGCAAACTTGATGGCATCAGCTGCTTTTTTTCCACGCTGCATACCAGTCAGAGTCAGTGGCAATCTTCTTGGATGCTGCCTCTGAAACTCCATACTTGATTTCCATTCCTCTGAGGATTTCGGTTTGCTTGTCAACCATGCGAGAAGAGGTAATGATGGTGTGGATGACATCGAGGTTGATACACTTGCCCATGACAATTTCCGTCTATCTGCTCTTATAGAATTCAGGTCCGAACTTGTGATACATGAGGTATTGCTGTACCTCCTTTGGGTCTTGTGACCAATTCTGAGGATCTTGTTGGTTCATTCAAGGTTAGGTGAGAGTGGTTGGTAATTCCTGCACTTAACCGCAGCATTGATAGATGAATAATCAAGCTTGGATCATTTGCAAGCAGGTTCTCCTGGCTTAACAGATCCTGCTCTACTCCTATCCTCTGGAAAAGGGGCTTCTTCGTCAACATGCACTGGTTCATCCAAGTGTGTTTTTTGTCCCCTTGCTACTTAAACCATCAATAGAGGGGCCTCGTATGTGTTTTAAGCCGCTGAGGCTGAGTCAGGAAGTAGGATTTGACCGGTGTCGCGAATCGATTCAACTCGGTTAAACAAGTTAAACCACGATGAATCAATCTACGCTTAGGTAGGTGGTCTCATGTTTAGGGCAAGTGGAGTCCCCCAGCTTCATGCATCAGCAAAATCACATATTTCTTTTTTGGCTTTGTGCCTCTTAATCACAGTTAATCGCAGTTGTAATTTGAATGAAGTTTGCAATGTGACTGAAAGACACCACAAGTCATAAAAATCAAATTGTCCTTGAGTTGCGCAAAGTGTCAAAACGCAAAAAAGACAGAAAAGCCAAAAAATCAGATTCAAGTCATACAAATGGTAATTAACATGCAGTAGGTGGTATAACTCGAACAGATTATGAAGCAATTTCAAATGCATGATGGTCAACAAATTTGTTGACATAGTAAGCCCAAAAAGAGTCATAAGAAACATGTAGATTGACGTTTGGAGGAAGAAAACACCTGCCGTAGATGGGGATGAGGTGAGCAGCACGGTAGATTGTGTCCACGTGTATGATACTATGTAAAGGTGCGCGGTTAGCACTGTACGCTGGACGAACCATCCACATCCCAGTATCTTCATCAGGCGAGTCTCCAATGACGTCAAACCAGCACACAATGGCACATGGAAAAATTTCACCGCTATATTTGAATGAAAAGAAGGCACGGACCCTTGCGACTTCAAGTCCTCGGATGCCTTCTGTACTGGATCCCGTGTTGACGAAAATGCAGTCGTTGCGTGGAGCTTCGTTCCGCCACAAAGGGCACGCATGGATATGTGTGACTCGCATGCCTCCAATTCCACTAATGTCACTTGGTGTGTAGAACCTTGAAGATGCAGAGTTAAAGATGGAGATTTTCCCTGCGAACCTAGGACAGCCAGCGAGGGGAATTTCCGCTGGATCTTGGTCATTGTCTGGCCTGCGCATCTGCTCAAAAAGAAACCGGCAAATCAAATCAGGAAAATGGGGAAGTTCCAATTCTTTGGCTAGCGCCAATACATCACGAGCACGTTTTCTTTCTGCATCACACAAAGCTTTAGTACTAGAACACACTCAGGAAGATAGATGTGTGTAAATGCTACTCACGAACTGTCTGCGCTAGCTGTGTGTGCACTTGTAAAATGGTTAGTCCATGGTCTACTGCTACCGGCGCCTCATCGGCAACACTACCGGGCAAGGGATGGACTTGGACATTGGGGTTGTTGTTGCTATCTGTGTCTGCAAGGCCTGTCATTGTCAATTAGCGGCACGGACAATAATAGTAATTGATTTTAAAACTTACTGAGAGCTTTGAGTTCTGCTGCAAGACAAGTATTGTCCAACATCCCACGATTGGCGAAGTCAACACGCGCAGCAGCCAGCTTATCAAGACGCTGATTAGTAACTAACATTTGACCAAGCACTTTGTATTTGCTTGAACGCCTCCATGGCTCTTTGATGGCCTTAATATGTTTGCTCTCGGTGATAGACGAGCAGAGTCCGTTGGGAGCACCAAATTGCCGAATAAGATAGGCATAGTGGACAAGGGAATGTTAGCGTGGTAACGAGAAGGTGGGAATTGTGCCAGACTCTGTAAAAATTGTGTGGTAGTGATGATAATGGGAGAGGGCATCTTCAATCTCCTCCAGAGTGCTCTTGGTGATGGTATTTTGGTGTATGAGGTAGCAAAATTCTAGAAATGCGCGGAACACATGAACAATATCCTGCAGTACATGGCCCTCGATTGCGGCCAAGTAAACCTGAGTAAAAACAATGTCTCAGTGAAATGAATTCAAAAAAAGTATTTTTTTACCTTCATGAGGGCTTTCGAGTTGTCCCCTGTCCACTGCTTGAAGCCCCGCCCTGGCAGGAAGCGGCGCAGGCCTGCAAATGAGGCAACAGCCGCTATTCTTAAGTGAGAGGGAAGTTAGTCAAGGAGTCTGATTTGAGTGCAGCGGCACAGCACCAGAAGCGAAATGTAAATGACCCACCTGTGGTCAATGTCATCTAAGATGTGGAGGCCGTTGCGTTTTCCATGCGTCTTCATGATATATAACTCTACCCAGGCCACGAGATGGTCCTTGAAGGTGCCCTTAATAACTTGATGCAAAAGGTCGGGGGCAATCAGGTGGTAAATGTCAGCTCGTGGGAAGTCATTCGTGAATGGCTAAAGTATGTGAAAGTTAGTGAAGCCCGCCCGACAGGTGGAAACGAAAGACTTACAACGAGATTGCTGATTATTCCAAACTCAAACCAGAGCTGTGTATACGTGCCAGTGTCGACGAGGGCTTCAGTGTGGTCACAGCATCGAAGGAGTGCATCTGCATCAAGGTCTTTACGATGTGCACAGCATCTAGAATCAACTTAGTCCCGGTGCCTGAAAATGACACAAAATGAAACTTACCTCGGACACCAGTGACTCACTATACACACAAGGAGCACTTGCTCCTCGTAATCCGCTATGTAAGGCCCCAAGCCATAAATCACCCGCCGAAAATGCCCATCTCCAAACTTCGCAACTTCTGGCTTTGTCATCCCTGGCCTAAGGGTTTCGAGTATGTGGGAGAGCGATGAATGAAACAACTGGCGTCTGAATGCACAAAACTTCGGATCTTCAGCATACTCCTTCGTTGCTAGATAGTTGAACTGTGTGTTAGCACATCGCGATAGATCAGATATAAAACCCTTACTTTTGGGCATTGCAAGGAACCCAATGATAGCTACTGCATCTCGATGCGCACGTCGAACATTGTTGTGTACATTTCCTATGGATAAATAGAGTGGATAATATTCATTATTTCCGGTGGCAACTGAAACCGTCGTTTTATTGCTGCCAAGGATGATGGGCACAAACATTGAGCCAAGTGTCCCTGGGTCTCTGGTAATGATGTCCTGTAATAGGCGAAGTTAGATAGTCTTGAATAAATGTTCAATGCGGAAGATGAAGGGGTAAAAATGGAGAATTCTGGTAGTCTAGCACAGTGAAAAGAAGGGGGAGGGAAGAACAGAGAGTTTTGGTAGTCTGTGCATGAGAAACCCTGCCACTTCACCCCCCCCAAAGGAATTGAATCGATGGTAGCGTAAAGGTCATGATGATCTGCAAATGGTGGTGAATCGCCGTGTTTGAGGAGTGTAGTTGCCCAAAGGTTTAACAGATGGTGTGGGTACAACAAGTGCAGCGGAGAGAAATCGATCTACTACAAAGTTGGGTCTTTGCTGCCTGCTGCCTCACTTGAGAACAAGCATGTTCGACCCTAAAGGGGATTGCTACTGGGGAGTGCTAATCTCTGTCTAAGCTACCCTATTCAACCCTACCACAAGTAGGATGAGGATCCGCAAAAATGCGGAACAAGCGGAACTAGTGGAACTCAAGTGGAACAAGCGGAACCCAAGTGGAACTCAAACGGAATGGAACTGGAATGAAATGGAACTCGAACGGATAAAGCGCGGAACGTACTGATTCGTCGGAACTCACAGGTCAAGTTGAGGGAAGTATATCACAAGGTTAGATTGATAGTGGGCATAAGTCAAAGTGGTCCTCTAGTAAGGTGAAGAAAAAAGTGGGAAGGTAAAAGATGGGATTCGATAAAAAACACCCTAGTCCCTGAGTACCACTACTTAAAGGGAAGATTATTTTCAAGGAACACTGAGGTACAGGTAGTAAGTTCTCAGGAAGCGGAAGTGAAGGCAGGCAGTGCACAAGGGCGCAATACTCCGGAATAGGGGTCCATGCCATAAGGGCATGTGTCAATTTGATCCAGGATAACGTTAGGAACAACGGGAAGAGAGATACAGCGTACCAATGGACCTGGAAGGATGGGGACAGGACATGCGAAGGTTGTCCAATGATGCGCGGGAATATTGGATAGTGTGGGCGGGTTCCGAAGGATGCTTGGGAATGCGGAACCCATTGGACGATGCGTGGGAAACGCGGAACGTGCGGAATACATGGAACTGATGTGAGACGATGCAGAAAGGACGGGGTTTTACACCTACAGTGGGGGAATTCCCCACAACAGTCAGCCTGATTAGCTGACATCTGGTTTTGAATGTAGAGAAACTCGGCTGTTTTGAATTCGACACGGTTTCTGAATGGGGTCCAGTCATTGCATGACCTGGGCTCAGCAGGCGGAGGGGGTGTGCCGTCAGGAAGAAAATTTCCATGCTCGTCACATGGGCGACCTTCTTGCTGGTCAGACTACTACTGGAATGATGAATAACAAGTCAAACAAACTCACCGTCCAAAAGGGTATGGTGATTTCAATAGAGTGAATCTCTGGGCCCAAAAAACTCCGCATGTACGTCAGGTAGAGGGGAGGATCTTGGTTCCTCAGCAGCAGGACCCAAATAGCCTGTGAAATTGGCATCATCAGGAGCGTCCTGGAATATACCAGGCTCTACGTCTGCCAGACCATTATCATGGTCCTCTGGAGGTGGGGAAGACACGATGGGATGGGCAGAAAGGATGTGCTTGGTACGTCCAGCGGTAGTCTTGAAGTACCGCTTGCATCCCACATTTCTACAAGGGACTTGGAAAGCATTGAACTGTCGCCGAGGAATTTGCGTGTGATCATTTTCTGACATGTAGATAACCAGCAGAAAAATGAAGAGAACAAGGGCTAATGACCAGTGTGATGCCCCTCCGCCACATTGTGGTCTGCGATCAACTGGTACACCTTGAACCTTAGTAATTACATTCAATTCTTTATTTGGCACAGCGTTGAACCGACTTACACATTCATTTCCACTGGTGTGGTAAACTTCACTCTTCAACCAAAAAACATCTCTGCTGCTCGGAATCACTGTTTCCTTTCATGCCTCAGTCTACGAAGCGTGTTACTCGCGCTAAAAATGCCAGCACTCACCCTGGTCAGATAGTGCTTGATGCACAGCCAAAACACCGGATGAAGGCAGCAAAGGCAGCAGATGATAGGCACTTACAGGAAGCTCAGGAAGCCAAGGAAGCCGAAGCAGTGGCAGGGCTTACCTGGCTTGCAGCATTGGAGACGGATATGGAAGTAGCCCAGACCCAGGCGCAGATGAACAAGCCAAAGGCTGTCAAGCCCCATCCTCGACCTGCTGGTAAGAAAAAGGGTCAAGGTGTTGCGAGCAAGGAAGGCGGACCTGATATAGACAGTGGTAACACTGGTGCTGCTGGAATTAGCAGCAAAGCGGCAGTCCTCAGAGAGGATATTGATGAAGACTTCCTGCCTAGCGACGAACAATGACTCAGAAGACACTTTAGATATTCAGAAAAGGAGGAAAGGACAGAAAACCACACCATACCGAATCACTGAAGGCTGCCATTGACAATGCTCGCAAGAAAACGATGTTGGAATCAGGGGTCATTGATGATGATCAAGCATGTGCACAGACGAACAAGAAAGGCAACTCTTTAGTACCGTGAGTTGCACTTTAATCTCAAACCACAATGTTGATGCTCACTGAATCTACACTATTCTTTGTCAATTCATGGAAAACAAGAGCAAAGTCAAGTCTGGGTGGCCGTATCCAGAACTGGAGGACAACCATTCCACAGAAGCTGGCCAGCTCAACTGCTTCTCAGTCTGATTCATTCGCAAGTGCCCAGCCTCCACCTTCCACCATTTTATCAAGGTCTCAAAAATCTGCGTCAAGTGCCACCACTTCTTTAAATTCTCACCTGAATCAGCCATCTACTAAGCTTCCAGCTGTTTGTGAGGATGACTCGGCCCTAGTTGGAGCATTCGGAGATGAGGACCTTGATGACTCAAGTGAGCATGAGGTTGTGCTAGCTACAAAAGGGAAAGTACCCATGAAGGTGTGTCAGTGGTTGAACACACTCCTTGTACTGACGTCTTCCAAGTCTGTTGTTGCACTTACAGAGGAAATGGATCCTGACCTGGTGCTGCCGCCTCTAGCTCAAAGGCAAGATAGAGCCGCCTCTGGGACCAAGAGGAAGACTCTCCATGATGATGTCCTTGAATTCTCTGATTGTAGTGATGACTTGATGTCGCCAGTGGACGTTATTGAAGCACTTGACAGTGACGAGGACTCAGAGATTATGGATGTTGATGAATTTGAGGCAGTGGTCACAAAGCAGCCAGTCAAAGCCAAAGTGAAGGTAGAAAAAGCTCCATGCACCACAACTTCGGTATTTCCCCCCTGTCTCATGTTTTCACCGCTAATTTTGAGGTAGACATCGGTCGCTACCACATCTAGCAAGGCCCCCCCTTCGAAGAAAGTAAAAGCCAAGAAGGAGCAGACAGCAACCATGGTGCTAAAGAGCGACAGCAGCTGGGTGGAATCTGTGTTGAAGGCACGCTCAACATATTTGAACACTGACCTTCCTCCTGCTTGCCACAAAGACACCAAGTGGGGTCGCGTTTTTGTACCGACTATTTTTCTCTGGCTGGGTGCGCAAGAAGAGCCTTGGACGATCCCTGACAAGAACCTTCTTCATGCATGCCGTGAAATATTCAAGGTTGTCTATCCAAGCAATCACGTACCAGGTTGTGATGTCTGGTTCAGTTTTCAGTGTTGTAAGGTCTGTGTTTTGTTTATTGAATAATATAATTCATTTCATGTTTTTAGGTCACACCAACGTGTCAGTTGAATGCGCAGCAATTTCGGATCTACTATTGTTTGCCATCGTCGTTGCTTTTGCACCTCAAACAGAGATACCTCAGCAAAGGAGCTCTCAACCCTCTTCCGTTCGACAATATGTGTTCCTGTACTGAATCCTGATGAAATTGAATAAAGATGAAACCTTCCGTTCAGCCTTCGTTCTGGAA
>NW_024538102.1:0-13420 GCF_016628075.1 Suillus paluster
AAATTCATATTCTTCTAGAGGTTGATGCAATAGAAGAGTGTCTGCAGACGCATGAATATCCGAAACAACTACTGAGAGGAGATTGTAAGGACTTGCCCTTAATGACCCCCCTTGATAGTAACTGGTAAAATACGTGGAAGTTGCGCTCTGCAACGCTCCGAACCACTACTCGACTCTTCTCCAGCAGGTACCAGTCAATGTTCGCTCCGGCTATACTCCCGTCTGGAGCAAAGCTAATCCTAATGAACTTCCCGAATCTACTTGAATTGTCATTCCGCTGAGTTTGCGCGTTACCAAATGCCTCAAGGATGGCATTCGTTTGCAGAATTTGTCGCTCGAGCAAACCTAGGGTGACGTGAGTAGCTTTCGTACGGAAAGAGCTGCTTCTGGGCAGACCCGATGGTGGGGATACGGGAAATGAAGATGAGATGGAAGTAGAATGTGAATGTGAAGAATGGGGCGGATGCGCATCAGTTGCTATGGCTGAAAGGTATTGGATAACTTTTTTCGTGCTTTCGGTCTTCCCTGCGCCAGATTCTCCACTGTGGACGGTCAATTTAGATGCATGAATAGCCAAAATGCAAAAATGGCCGACGTTATGAGAATGCTCTGATTTTTACGTTCCTCCCCCATGTTAAACAATGCGCGCTCGGCAAACCGCGAAGATATGAGGTATTCTCATCACGTCGTTTACTACGATACTGAGTTATAATTGCATCTGTATACGGCGGTAGGTTCTGGTTAGGATTGATAGCGACCAAGAATAAGCCAGAGTATGTCTATTTGATGCGTTTCAGTAGGTGTGTAAGAAGTTGAGTGGAGACAATCACGAATGTGTTGAAAAGTGGAAAGAAAGAGATGACTCACATATATAGCTCCAGATCCATACCTTGAACGTAGATTTTGCACAACACTCGCTTCATTTGAAAAGGTGAGATCTGCAATATCGTCGACACGATCGAACTTTGGGGGGTTCATCTTGGATAGTGCATACAAAGGGACTCGACGAATCTGACGCGCTTTCATCTCAGAAGGGTCGTTACGAGTAGCAATGACACGAAGATACCTCGCTCCAGAGACCATGACCATTTCTGCAATCTCATCATCTTCTTGATGTACCCAACCAGCGAGATAACCGTCTTTCTCGTCTGGTACCCATACCCATTCCTTGTCGTTAAACTCAGCTTGTAGCGCAGCGGCGCGTGCGGCTTCTGCACTCTGCGAGTGACGGGGGGAGCTGCAGCCGGGGTGTAGTCACCGAAAATGGGCCTAGGTCGTGTGTGGTGCCTTCGAAAAAGCAGACTATATGCATAAATTGAGCTGTTCGCTACTTATGATGAACTGTGGGCAGCGGACGAGTATAACGCGTCTAAACCTGCAAAGTTCGAATAGTCTTGGGTCACGTGCAAGTCAACGTGTTAATGAATTCAGCTACATATACGCATACGGTAGACGTTGCTTTCCTTGCACTCACCACTCAAGTCACCTCGTCAGCCAATCCATGTTTACTGGCGCGACGACTCGAGTGGAAAGTGCAACACATATAATCATCGTCAATGTATACGCACTAAGGAGAGCAAACCTGACTGTCGATGATATCGCACGTGACGTTTCGAACTCAACGAAGCCTTCTCAGTGGTCGTTCGTGTCGCCGAAAAGCTCCTACAAATTGATCCTGCAAAGATCGACGTTGATGGGTGAGTTTGGCGAGTTTGCAAACAATAATGCATTTGCTAACGTCATGGAACAGTGGTGCCGTCGCACTCGGTCACGTGATCGGAACCTCGGGCTGTGTCCCTCGTCCACGCCCTAAAATCTGGGGAGTATGATGCAGCAGGCATCTGCAACGTGGTAAGTAAACTGGCTTAAACTATTCGGCTGCGCAAAATCTTCGGCTACTGGGATTCCGACTGCCCATTCCTTCTTCCCATCGCTGGTTATCAGAAGTACTATATGTCTCGTTATCCTAGGTGCATAATTGACACTGTGGCAGGTCTTCCTGGGATCTTCACGGGGGAAAAACTATAGTTGTTTTCTCGCGCTGGTATCGCTGCTTAAACTTGAGTAAGTTCTCCCTGGGGCCTAGCCAGATTATGACAGTACTATCGTCCCTTTCTGATTTAAATTATAGCTTAAACCATCTGGCTGTCTGTTCGGGTGCTTAAACTCAGACTGCCTATTGCCTCATCAACATATCCCCGGTTCGCTGGTTATCAGAAGCGTCGCGCGTCTCGTTATCCTAGGCACAGAAATTGACGCTACAACGTCTTTCTGAGCTCCTCATGGGAAAAGAACGCAGAAGCACGTTGCGCCTTGAGCTTGATCCACCGAATTCGAATTCATCGAAGCATCCAGATTCCAGATAAAGAGCCTCAAATGGTTCAGAGCTTCCAAATCATAACGGGAACCTCCAGGTCTAGCTTGGTCTAGATCACAAGTAACATTAGCGATGGCGTGGCTGCTCTTCGATTCTTCGACCCGTCAGCGCCACGCGATGCAGAACGTGGGCTTGATGGTCTGATTGAAGAACCTCGAAGAGTTTGAGCCTGGCAGCTTCCAAACCATGCCGAGAACCTCCAAGTCGGAGTCTGGCTTAGACTGGATCGCAAGTAACATTAATGATTGTATAGCCAATGCTCTTCGATTCTTCCACTCGTCGGCGCCACAATGGTCCGATTCGAAGTCTGCACACTTCCTTCATCCTATCAAGTGGATGGTATGGCGACTCTTCGTGTCAAAGACTTTCCAAAACCATCAATATGATTCAGACGAGGTTATCATTAATTCGAAGTAGTCCGATTCGGAGTCTGTATGACTGTAGTCTGTGGTTTCGTACACCTCAGTCGGTAAGTGTGTCATTTATGTAGATTCTAATGAGTACGCAATGAGTTTATT
The DNA here is from genome assembly GCF_016628075.1 of Suillus paluster. Taxonomy (NCBI): domain Eukaryota; kingdom Fungi; phylum Basidiomycota; class Agaricomycetes; order Boletales; family Suillaceae; genus Suillus; species Suillus paluster. The sequence continues at coordinate 2,896 of NW_024538102.1, forward strand.
TAATATAATGTTGTCCCCATCTGGCTCACCTTGACCAAGAACCCGGACAAGTGCCTCGCGAGATGAGTTGCTACTATCACCTGATTCGCAATGCACAATCGATGGGTAATGCACAATACACTCCAGAGCTCACCACTCTACATATATTTCATTCGGAACAGATGGAGGGACAAGTATTAGCATATGTTCAATAAGACTACCAAATCAAATATTTAAAATCGGCGCTGTGAAGCCTTCCCGAGATGAAACATTGTGCGAGTGTACCCAAAATGAGTGATTTTTAGACACTAAATCCAAGATCCACCCAGATCCCTATTAACCTATCAACATAAGAACTTCAACATATGTGAAATACACCATTCTAAATCTACTCCAGGTGTTTCTATGTCAATAGAACACCACCACAGCAGTGCTATTCACGAATTCATGAGCAAAGCGTGACAGTCAGGCTAGATTGGGAAATCACACTCTCGGCTTGGTTGAGTCTCCGCTTTGTTTGCATTCGCCAACACTGGACTTTCATTCGCTTTGCGTGCTGTCGGACTTTGGATATCATTGTGTATTGGCCGAGGTGCCGCGCGTGACATGGTGTGACAAAATTGTGCATTTCTATTGTGTTTTCGACATCTCAACTTCCAGTGCTGCCGCTGCAACAAGCTCGCAATAAAATAAATAATTCTTGTTGGGCCTAATGCGCAGAGACCTAAGGTACACACTACAGTAGATCCGATACGAATATGTGTTGTTGTTGTGTTGCTATTCAGCAATAAGTGAAAATTGTGCATTTCCCGTCGAATGATAGTACTTACTGAATGCTTGTTCGCGAGGTTGATCATGACGTTGTCCCAGAATCCATATCTCCACTGCCGTACAACCTATCGCGTCATTCGATGTACGCAACGAGTTTAATATTGTCATAATAGGCTCACCTTGACCAGAAACCCGGACAAGTGCCTCGCGAGACGAGTGCTAGTGCTTGTTCGCGAAGCTGCCCACGATTCATGACGTTGGACTATCGACCCAAAGTTCGTCCCAGAATCCAGATCTGAGTCTACTGCCGTACACAATGATAATGATATCAGTGCGTCATCGTCTAATCAGTACGCAATGAGTTTAATATAATATTCTCCTCATCAGGCTCACCTCGACCAGAGACTCGGCTAAGGCCATTGAATGTTACGCAGTACCTCAAAACGTGAACGTGAGCCAGGCACAGTAATGCCACGCCTACACGCTGGCAATCCAGGCCATGGCCTTCTGCATGAACGAGGTCTTTCCATTCTACAGAACTGATTCGTGCCGGCCAGAACCACTCCGCTGTGAGCACGATGAACCATACCAACGGCGCATCAACATTCGACAGGGGGCTTTCCTGCGTTACACTCAAGTCATCATGTTCTCGGAACTTTCATCCTGAGAACTTGAGTGGAAGCTGCGAAGGAATCAGTATCCTTATTACTTACGGTTGCTAATAGACGGCAGGGGGTTTCCTTGCACTAGTACTCACCACCCAAATCCCTTCGTTCATACATGCAAAAAAGGGGAACTTGAGTGGATCCTGCAGAACTGATTCAGACCGGCGTAAACCTATCAGAACCGCTCCGCTGTGAGAGATCATGATGAGCCATCACCATTGGTACAAGCCGAATCATAAACCATACCAACAGCGCCTGGACCTCAACAGGGGACTTGCACTCAAGTCACCAAGTTCTCGTCGGAGAATATGATAACTTGAGCGGAAGCTGCAATGCAAAGGATATAACCATCACCATCATCGTCTCTGTGCAGTACCAAAATCACAAATCACAAACAAGTACTACCAACGGCGGCAAGACAATAACAGCAAGAACAACAGCAAGAACAGAACGACAACAACAACAACAACATAAAGAAAAAACGAGCGAATCGAGCCCCAAAGTCTCTGGTATGAAGTCCGTGTCCATGGCACGTATTGCATAAATATTAATATAGTCCGTCGAGTTGAATCTTGAATCTTGCAAGGTTGCTATTGTCCGCCATCATGATCACTGGGACCAGTTACCAGTCACCACCAATCAAGCGAGGGTATGGGTATGGGTATGGGTTAGGTTCCGCAAAGCTTCCACATCTTCACGTAGTCGCTGTTTGAATCACCATCAGTATGCGCCAGATGGACGGAAGCAGAGTCAAGTGAAAAATGAAAAAGAGTGGAAAGGTGGAGTGTGAAAAGCGAAATGGAAGTGAACAGTGAAAGGAAAAGACAAAAGTGAACAGTGAAAAGGAAAAAAAAAAGTGAAACATGAAACACAATGTGACATATGAAAGTGTGAAAACAAAAGCAACGCGAAACTCACATCCTAAACGCACGATCATCCGCACTCGAAGGCCACGTAGCGCTCCATGTATCCTGGGCTGCTGCAAAGTCGCGCATCGCAGCTGTGTCGCGGTAGTGTCCGAAGTCGTATAGTTACAGTCGTCACGAATCGAGTCGTCGCAAAGCCATGCCGAATGAATCACCCAAGAAGAAAAAGACGAGGCCCAAAATCAGCCCCAAACCACACATAAAAAACAAGAAACGCACTCGCAGACCCATCATACCACATCTTCCCACCAACACTATCAGGGAACCACCCGCTCGTGCCTCCAACAGCCAAGTCGATCACCAGGTAAAATTCTATCCAATAACAATATCAGTATCCATGCCACCACCCAATGAAAGAAATGAGATGCATATGGGAGGCATCCACCCAATAAGACACGCACCCTGATCAAAAGGAGCAGCAGCAGACCCCCCAAACGCCGTACTCCAAGGATCCTCAACGACCACTTCCTTCCCACTAGACACGTTCATGGCTACGCCTGGAAACCCGCCGTTGTTGAAGAAGTAGGAATCGGAGTTTTTGGAAGATATTTTGTTGAGGTTGATCATTGCCTGTTAGGGGGTGTTAGTGTGGTGCGATGCGGAGGAGATAGGGGGAGGGGTGGGAAGACGGGGAGGGGGACGGGGACAGGTGCTGCGACGGGGATCGAGAAACGGGGAACTATGTCGGGGACAGGTACTGTGGCAGAAACAGGGACGGAAAAACAGAGACACGACAGGTGCTACGACGGGGATGGGACAGAGAAAAGTGCACCGCAAAAACCACAGTAACCCAGTCCCAAACAAAGGAAAGGTACTCCAAAAGGCACTCCAACTCGAAAACTTACCTGCAAACCGATTATCCGTATAAAACCTCATCCACTGCCCCGTCCACTCGAACGCATAAACATGGAACCCGGTGGCGAAGTTTCCGCGTTTGGTGCTTACCCAACCGTAGATGCTTTTGATGAGATTGGCTATTGTTGTTGTGCCTGTGTGTGCGTGAGTGAAGTGGAGTGAAGAAAAACGTAAAAGTTAAGCATTTAGAAATCGCGGGACAAAACCACCGGAACGCAAAAACTCACCATCAGTGACAGGCGTAGTCCCCTCCCGCAAACGGCCCATAATTCAGGGACGAACGAACATAATTCGATCCTTGGGCTGGGTAGGTTGGGAGATTGCCACGGGCCTCCATCAACTGCCACGGTGCATCAACACCAGATATCAAATCACAAAGGAGAAACTCACGTCGATTTCACCACTGACGGGCCACGGACCGTATACGCCTGATGAATTTGAAGTGGAGTTGCCTTGAGGGAGCATCCAGATTGCGGGCCAGAGCCAGTCGCCTTGGGGGAGTTTGCGCGGACCTTGATGTGTGTGAATTGAGTCTGGCATAGAAAGAATTGACTGACCTCTATGCGCCCGTATCTGATTGATTTTTTATTGCGTGTGTTGAGGCGTCCGCTCATAACGGGGTTGATGACGGTACCGGATTGGGGCGGATGATACGGCTGTGCATGGGTCTGTATTGACGGTGGTGGAGTTGGTGGTGGTAGAGTTGCTTGAGCCAGTAGTGGTAGAATTACCCGAGCCAGTGGTAGTGGAAATTGCCCGTCGTAGTGGAGTTACCCGAGACGGTGGAGTTGCCTGGGTTAGAGTGAGCGTGGGAATGTTGGATATATAAGGATATGTACCAGTGTCTGTTACATTGTTTTGGCGACGGGCTAATTGGACCCATGCGCCTTGGTCTATACCTGTATGGAGTGAATAGGGTGAGTTACTGAAAATGCAGGAACTGACCGTCTTGGGCTGTACAAACCTGACAAGGTGTAATTTCCACCATCCATGACGGCAGGGTAACCGCCGGGGATGGAGTCGCTTGTGAGAGTGGGCATGATGTAGAGTTGACCGTTTGAGATGTAAACGTTGTTTGGGTCGTCGGTCGTCATTTCAAATTCGCCGTTGCTGATCAAAGGTGAGCAAAGTTTTACACGAGAGAGGAGAACTGACCCGAAACCGCCGAGTTCGACGTCGAGACTCCCAATTGTCAGAATCGAGAGAGCCTGTAAAGTCGTCTTGCATGACGAGACATAGCTGACTGTCTGTGAGGATATTGACGCCTTTGTAGCCTTCGTAGCAGGAGAGCACCTGCGCCCAAGAGACCTAGGATCATTATGATGAAAGTGATCCACCAGCTGGATTTTGATCTCTTGGTTTGCCATGGTTTGTCCTCCTTGGTGAGTTTTGATTTTAGTCTTGTGCTTTGAAGAGGTTTTCTTTTGTGGGAGGGGGAGAGCGACGACTGAGGGAGTTGCTGTGAAATGGGAGGGAGTTGAGGAGGAGACCAAAAGAGGAAGGACGTGAAGGCTGGAGATAGGAAAGGAGAGCGGAATATTGTTTGTTGTGCTACTTGGGCGTGGTATCTCAGAGGTGAGCGGTTCAAGTTTGAGTAAGAAGGATTTAAAAGAGGTTCTATGCTTGTTCTGTAAGGTAATGGGTCTGGGTTACCTGGATAAGCTTGAAAAGGGAAAGTTGAAGCTAGAGGGAGGTGGTAGTTGAGAACGACGTCTACGTTGTTGAGTACTATCATCTTCTGAAGAATGGTCATCTGAACTTGCAGAGGCGGGTAAAAAGAAAGGACGAGGTGAAGCCATGCTTGATACTTGCTGCATCGTTTATCCCCTTTTTCTATTTCTCGTATCTTTTAACGTAATTGCCGCCATGACGCGCGGTTAACGTACACCCGAACTTCGCATCTAAGATCTAAGATCTCATCTCAAAACACCGCTTTCATTACTTCAAAAGAGTTCACTCACTCATCCTCACTCACTCCTCCCCCTCCTCCCAAGCTATGGACTACGACCGTTACGACGCTACCCTCCATTACATTTTCAAACAAACTCAGGGTGACGCTTGGTTCGACCTCATGAAGACCAAGTACCTCCAGTAGTTGACTCATGATGGTCAATTTCGTGTATTTCCATACGAGAATGCCGCACTCGCTCCTTCGAGGCTGCAGTATCTGCTCTAAACCCACTAGTAGCAGTCAAAGTTAGGAGTGCCGCAGTACACGCTGCATTGGCAGAAACAAGCCATCGATTGACTGCATCTACGTAGAGCAAATACTCGCATTCAAGTCCTAGATTCAATGGTCCGCCTTCCACAGCAGAAAGGATCAGAACGCTGGCTTTTTATCGTATGTATTCTTTTTATATTATTATACTGTACTCATAATAAACAGCGCGATGAACGTTGTACTCGTCGTTTGGAAGCGACTCTCTCGATACAATAATCCCAATCGCGCGCGACTTTGAAGATAGTCTCATTCGTCTACTCTTGCTAGTCGTCCACCTCTTCCCCCCTTTATCAGAACTATCTCTCTATACTCTCACTCAGAGAAACCAGAACCACAAAGCTCACTCCTTCTTCTTCCGCAACTCCGAATCCCCCAACGCACCTGGTACGGAACTTTCGGTCCTCAGACCATGATGCCCGAAAAAAACCACAAAATCAATAAACGTCCCATCATGCTCTATTCTCCAATTTACAACGGTCTATCCGCCGCACTCGCTTGGTCAGTCCCTTCCCTTCTTTCAGTATTTCTCTTCTCTCATCCTCTTCTAGTTTTATCCGGAAACGTTCCTGCGCACTCTCCTTATAGAATTTCGCCTAGACGGCAACTACACTCATTTCGCTCTCTTGCGCTCTCATGCCACTTCTCTTTTGCGTCTCTTTGGTATTTGTCTTTGTTATTCTTTATGCACCCACTCACCCCTCCCCAGTTCTTTACCCTCCAAATCATACAGAGCGTCTCCTTTGCCATTGGTCCCATCGCCTCACTACCACCAAAACAGCCGCTACTACTCCGCAATCCGACCCGCTCCGAACCCCGCCGTCGACAATGCCCTCCCCCACATCACAATCCAAATGCCAGTCTACAAAGAAAGTCCTCGCAACTGTCCTGTAAGTCCCTCTTTTTAATCACACACATCACTCATCCCCCCCAGCACCCCCTCCCTCATATCCCTCAAGACAGCAATGCAGACATACGCACGCCACGGCGGCACATCCAGCCTCTTCATCAACGATGACGGTCTCCGCCTCCTCCCCCCCAGACCAAGCAAAAGAACGCATCGAGTTACTACGCAACCCACGGTATCGGCTGGATCGCAAGACCCAAACACGGTCAACCAAGGTCAGTCCCCCCTCACCTATATTGACGCGGTACTAACACACCGACAGGCTTCATACGTGCAGGCCGCTTCAAAAAAGCCTCCAACCTGAACTACGCACTCGACATCTCCCTCCGCCTCGAACGCATCCTCGAAGAACTCCAATCCCCGACCACCCCCCACCACAGCCTCAGCCTCAGCCACAGCCAACACACAAGCTTCGCACTAAACAACGCGAGCAGAGATAGCAACATCTTCACCCCTCCAAACCCACCTTCCACCGCGCTAGCGTCAGCACCACTTTCAGCGCCCAATCAGCTGCTACGGGCGGGACGGGCACGGATGGGGGAGTATGCTTAGTGTCCCTGGGCAGAGTACCTGGGACATATGGATTACAGTATATTGGGAAAGATGGGGATGAGCAGGGGTTTGTACCGCCTTTTGTCGTTGGGCCTAATGGAGGCGGGAGTTTACCAGGTACGCCAAGACCTAGTGCGCCTGTACTTGGTACACCGCGAACTAGTACCCCCCCAATGCCTCCAACAACGCCACCAACGCCCCCAATGCCGCATGAACAACCCACACTCGCTTCGACGCCTATCGAAGACCTCGAAGAGCGGGCTCTACAACTGGCTATGGAAGAAGGTGCGTCCCCCCTTCCCGGATGCATAACTTGGATATTAACTCGAAACAGTATACCACACCTCTGGAACAAACCACCGTCCATGGCAGCAAACGCCCGCGCATGCCGAATCGGATCTATTATTTTATTGGTAGACGCTGACACGGTCGTCCCTGCTGATTGTTTCCGCGATGCCGCGAGGGAGTTTGGAGAGGATGAGGGTGCTGAGGTTGGGGTTTTGCAGCATGAGAGTGGTGAGTCCCCCCACCATCCCCCCAAAAACCCCAGCCCCACTCACAAACCCAAACAGACGTCCTCCAAGTAGCAAACCACTACTTCGAAAACGCCATCGCCTTCTTCACCCGCCGAATCAACAAATGCATCAGCATGATGTGCGCAAACGGAGAAGTAGCTCCTTTTGTGGGGCATAATGCTTTTTTGAGGTGGAGTGCTTTGCAGGATGCTGTTTTTGTTGATGGGGATGTTCACTTTGACGATCCTGGTTCTGGTTCTGATCATCGTACTGGTGGGGGGTACTAGTACGGGTGTGGGTCCTCGTGAGGGTGGAAATAGGAAAGGCAAAGCACCAGCACATGCACAAGCTAGAGGAACGCAGATGAAGATATGGAGCGAGGATAACGTCAGTGAGGATTTTGATATGGCGCTTAGGCTTTTGCGTCAGGGGTATATCGTCAGGTTCGTCATCGCTCCCACTTCCCCATTCGCTCTATGTGGAGTTTGGGATTGACCACGCTAACGCACGCACGCAGATGGGCGACCTACTCGCTGGGCGGGTTCAAAGAAGGTGTATCGCTTACTGTGGACGATGAGTTGAATAGGTGGCAGAAGTATGCTTATGGGTGTAATGAGTGCGTTCTCTCTTTTCTCTCTCGCACACCTTTCCTTCCTCACGGATTCTTCCCTCTCGCGCACCGCTCAATACTCACGACACAACACAGACTCCTCTTCAATCCCCTCGTCAAATGGTTCTACAAAGGCCCCGTCAGCAGCCAGATCCACAAATTCTTGTGGAGCCCTGCACCGCTGCACTACAAGATTTCGATGATGGCTTGTACGTTCCTCGTCCTATCCTGTATTTTTATGCGATTGCTGATTGCTGTATTACATCAAATAGACTGTTCTCGTATTGTACGTCCCTCTTCCCTCCCTCCCACCCAAAAAAATGAACGAAAAACACTAACACCCACCACAGACGGAATAGCAGCCTCAGTTACCAATCTCCGTAATCAACTACATAATGCTCGGTTTCCAATTCCCCACAGACGATTTCTACATGCACAGTTTCGAAATCTGGCTAGCCACATTCGTAGTCTTTTTCGGAGCCGGAAGCGTCGGGTACGTGCTTTTGCAGTATAGACTTGGGGAGAAGGGGATCATCGGGGGTGCGATTGAGTGTTTTGGATGGATGCCATTCTTTGTGAGTTCTTTCTCCCCTCTTTCCCTCTTTGGGCGTTTGGGCAAACACTGATGAATGGGACATGGGCAGCTTCTTCTTCTTTGGAGGACTAGGCATACCACTCTCCGCAAGCTATCCTTAGCACATATGTTTTCCTACAATATCACATGGGAGCGCGACGAAGAAAGAAGTCGAGAGTCGAATTTTCTTCAAGGAGGTTCCGAGGATTTTCAAGAGGTGCGTTTTTTTCTGTTTTTGGTTAGACGTTTCGGGTGCTTGTCGTTACGTTGCGCAAGCGCCCACTCTTCATATTGGCGCCCTTGACGATCATGATGTGGTAAACGTTGGCGCCCAATTTTTCGTTCCGCCGAAACGTGCGCATCAGTGACGTTTGTTCCAGGTGCTATCTCCTTTTTGGGGGATTTTCCATGTTTGTTTCTCCGGAAATATTCCTCAGGACATGTGCCTGGTTGTGCATGCGTATGCTGGCAACAGATATGCGCACGTGTACGAGGACGGACATTGCCGCCCAGTGCTAACCTTGCTGAACACGGAAATGTGTATCTGATGATCGGTGGACATGCGTTTTCGGTCTTGGAGCCTTTCAGCTCTAAACGACCTTCTGTTTCCACCCGTTGTACATATGTCGCGCCTATCACTATGCGCCCACTCTATCGCTGGGTGGGACAGGTCATTTCGATCACCATCACCCAGTCGCTTTCAGAACGCCGCGTCGTTCTCTTCCTGTTCCCTCGAACTACCGTGCATTCTTTGTCCACTGCCTCGTTGCCCATAAGGCGATAATCCGCACTTTCTTCTTCTCTTTTTCCGCGCTTCTTCTTCGTTTCTTACCCTTGATGCCATACAATACTAACGGACATCACTCTATATAGGTTCTGGTTTCCCCTCCTCGTATGCACCCTGTTGATCGCGGGTGTTGTCATCGTCAGTACACCGCTCGTACCATATCAGTGGCAAGTAACCGGAAGTGGATGGGCCGTTATCTTTCCGCTGGTAGTGGCGTGCTCTTGCCATATTCTCTTCCCGGTGCGTCTTTTCCCCGAATCACGGCTTACTTTTGGACCACGGCTTCACACTTCTTCCACCTTCTCATTCATTTCGTTTCTCCAACGATTGGAAGTCTATTTCCTCCTTTTCGCGTTATCTTCTCTGTTAGATCGAAAAGTAACTGTGCTGACACCGATATAGATCGTCCTCAATCCTTGGCTTATGATTCTTCTCGTACTAGACTTGAACTGGCCCAACTGGGCAGGGTCCCCGGAACCACGCCTCCAAGCAAAGTCTTTATAATTAAATATCATTGCCGCATAGAAACCCGACCCTCTTCATCACTCAACCGTCCAATCACCCCCTTTTTTCATCGTCGCAGCCTGAGATGCGTTCCGTTCTCATATATCCCACGCAAGGGCGCAACTCGCCATCATCCGAATGCCAGCCAGCCAACCAGCTTGCTCTTGTTACCCCCATATCACGCAATTGGACGGTCCTTTATGTTACGTTATTGTTTGTTACTCATGTTGCACTTGCACCCCCTTGTAAGGTTGGACTTTTTTACTATACACATGTTGCCTTGTGTCGTTGCTGTTGTCTCTTGTCCACATCCTTGCTGCACGTGTGCCCTAATACGGCGTTCCGCTCCTTTACATAAACTTATAATGAACTGTTCGCTACATCCCGCTCTGCATTGTATATACGTACCTTGTTCATGGGCTTGGCTCGGGCTTGTCCAGAATCTGAGTCTGTTCGCCATCGCACCACATCGCTGCGTAGTTCCGACTTTTGACTTCTTTGCAGAACTTTCAATCGAGTATCATATTGTTTAATGCCATTCATATTTTCCTAAAGCTTCAATTATGTGCAATCGATCAGTTCGACCTCTTTGGAGCCGTTTTACTATTAGCACGATGACCTCATGATCTGAAAGATCTCTTATCAAGTCCAGAGTCACCATT